>NC_055988.1:4153755-4184259 GCF_018446385.1 Zingiber officinale
TTTTATTTCAGTTTTAGTACTTAACATGTCTAATTTTATGAATTAGTCTTGTTACAGCTTAGTAAACTATATCTTGTTTAGTCATCATGTTTAGAATATTAGTACTTACATGCTGGAATGTATTTCCATTGTTTTAGAACTGTTGTGTAATGTTTTGGCACGCCAAAGTGCTGAAATCAGAACTCTCGAGTGAATCAGACCGATCGGTCTCCGGACCGATCGTGGTCGGAGTTGCTGGATCGGTCGGTACCGACCGATCCGGAGATCTGATATCTTCTTGTATCCTCTGGATCGGTCCACCGACCGATCTCTCCTATTCCCTCAGAGGAGAGTGAGGTTCTGGATCGGTCCACCGACCGACCCAAGAGTTGGCAGGGTTATGGATCGGTCACCGACCGATCCGCAGGCTAACGTAAGCATAGAAAGTATCGATCGGTCTCGACCGATCAGGTACTCTGGATCGATCCACCGCGCATGTAACGCAGCACGGAGGCTCACCGATCGGTCTCCCGATCGATCAGGGTGTTCTGGATCGGTCGGTAGCCGATCCACCGCGATGGTAAGCTTGTGGATCGGTCACCGACCGATCCGAAGGTGCCACCGTGCGATATCAGCCGGAACGATCTGTGAATCGTTCCGACGCCTCAATCGACTCACGGATCGGTTGAAATGTCTGATTACAGCTAGCAGGACATCCAAGAGGCATAGATTGTCTCTCCTAGCATGTGTACAACACTCAGGTACTCTTAGAATGTCAGGTTAAGACTTTATAGTAATTAGTTTAGCAAATTTCAAATTTGCTCAGTTTTCCGCACAGTAGTTTCAGTAGTTAATGTAGCGATCCGGCTCACAGCCTGGTACCCAGGAGTCGGGTCGTTACAGAGTGGTATCAGAGCAGGGTTCCTTACTTCCTACACACACATCAGCATTGTGCCTACAGCTTCCAAGTAAGAACATCTCTCACTCAGTTTGTTTTCAGCTTTCATATCAGTTATGTGTGCTTCCATGTTTGCTCTCATGTTGGTAGTTAATTAATTTATGTTTGCAGTGATAGTATTTAACATGTTACCAGTAGTTAACTATAACATGATAGCTTAGTTATATATATGTGTTCTCTGCTATTTAGAAAATGGTACGAGGACGTCCAGCTAAGAAAGCAGCAGCGGCTGAGCCCCAGCACGAAGTGCCTCCCCCGGACCTTACAGCATTAGTGGCTCAGCTACAGCAGCAGGAGATAGCCTCCTTAAAGGCTAACCAGCAGACTACTCCCCCAGTCACTCCAGTACCGAACCTCACGACTCCAGTAATCACAGAGGTAGTACCAGCTCAGCCTGCAGTACCAGTCCCAGTAGCCCCAGTAGCAGGGGCTAAGAGAGAAGCTTACCTTATCCAGTGGCAGAGAATTAAGCCCGAGAACTTCTCAGGCACCAGCGAACCATGGGATGCTCAGGCATGGTTTAAAACACTGGAAAGCACGATGGAACTTCTAGACTGGCCAGAGCACGAAAAGGTGAAGTGTGCCTCCTTCTGTTTAACAGGAGACGCACGCATGTGGTGGGAGCGGATTAAATCGAAGTGGCCAGTAAACCAGATGACATGGGCCAACTTCGAGAAAGAATTCTTCGAGGAATTCTTTCACATGCAAGTCACGAACCGACACTATGACGAGTTTACAGAGTTTCATCAGGGCAACCTATCAGTTCAGGAGGCCGTGAAGAAATTCAACAGGTTGGCCCGTCTGTGTCCAGAACTAGTCAGCTCAGAGAAAGAACGAGTACGCTTGATGCTGAAGATGCTCAGCGTTCATAGGCCACAAACCACGGAGGAGCTAGTGAGTAGTGCTCGATCACCGAGCACTATCAGCACAATATCACCCAGCAGAAGCAGGTTTCCACAGAGCCCAAGGGACAAACTAGCTCGGTACTCAACAGAAACAAGGACATAGCTCCAACTGGAAGGGGAAACGCAAGGCAAGTAGTGACCCAAAAGGAGGACCAAGTGGAAAACATTCCAGACATCCCAAGTGTGCTACTTGTGGGAAACATCATCCGGGAGTTTGCCGCAAGGGTACGCGAGGTTGTTTTGAATGTGGATGGAAGGGCACATGGCTAAGCGGTGCCGAACAAGAATCTTCCTCCGCCTCACCGGTACAAAGATGGAGCTCACCACCCTACACGGATGTATCTTGTCTTAGATGGTCCATGATCGGTCAGATTAGAAGCCCCCGCCTACCACAAATGCCGTGATTTTCTCACGACCAGAGGACGTAGCAAATGCCTCGGCAGTTGTCACAGGTCGATCAGTATTTTTCAGCATAATGCAACTGTCTTATTCGATACTGGGGCAACCCACTCTTATGTATCCAGGGCATTTGCCGAGAAACTAGCAACACCTCCAGAAGTACTCAATAGTCAGTTTCTGACAACGCTACCCTCAGGAGACATTATGGCATCTACGCACTGGCTCAGAGCAGTGCCAGTCATTATAGCAGACAGGGAGCTTTTTGGTGATCTGATAGTGCTAGAAATGACTGACTACGATGTCATCTTTGGAATGGATTTTCTGATCAGATACGGCGCTTCTATAGAGTGCCGTAAACAGAAGGTCATATTCCAACCTGAAGCAGGAGTACAGTTTGAGTACACGGGGAAGCCAAAGAGGAAAGCCAGGAAGTTTCTCTCAGCATTGAAAGCACAGCAGCTATTGGATTCAGGATGCGTGGGATTTTTAGCAAATGTAGTCAACACCAGCCAGGACAAGAACCAACAGCTATCAGAGGTTCGAGTCGTTTGTGACTACCCAGCAGTCTTCCCTGAAGAGCTACCAGGCTTAGCACCAGACAGGGAGATTGAATTCGAGATAGAGCTCATTCCCGGCACAAATCCAATTTCCAAGGCACCATATCGCATGGCTCCAGCAGAACTGAAGGAACTTCAGGAGCAATTACAGGAGCTTCTTGACAAGGGTTTCATACGCCCTAGTCACTCACCATGGGGAGCACCTGTGTTGTTTGTGAAGAAGAAGGATGGAAGCATGCGCCTATGCATAGACTACCGTGCCTTGAACCAGGTCACAATTAAAAACAGATACCCTCTTCCCAGGATAGATGACCTGTTTGACCAGCTAAAGGGAGCCACAGTGTTCTCTAAAATTGACCTCAGATCAGGATATCACCAGGTTAGAGTCAAGGAAGGTGATATACCTAAAACAGCTTTCAGGACCAGATACGGACACTATGAGTTCGTAGTCATGCCTTTTGGCGTGACAAATGCTCCAGCTACTTTCATGGACCTCATGAACAGGGTATTCAGAGAATACTTAGACAAGTTTGTCATCGTGTTCATCGATGACATTCTTATCTATTCAGGCACTCAGGAGGACCATGCAGAGCATCTGAAAACAGTTTTGCAGATCCTTCAGCAGAACCAGTTGTACGCCAAATTCACGAAATGTGAATTCTGGCTAGACCAGGTAGCCTTTCTCGGTCACATCATCTCCAAAGGATGGCATTATGGTGGATCCCAGTAAGATAGAAGCAGTAAGTAACTGGAAGCAGCCGAAGAACGCCAGTGAAATCAGGAGCTTTCTGGGATTAGCAGGATATTACAGGAAGTTTGTAGAGGATTTCTCCAGGGTAGCCTCCCCACTGACAGCTCTTACCAGAAAGAACAGGAAATTCCAGTGGACAGAGGACTGTGAGAACAGCTTTAGCGAACTAAAACGGAGATTGACCAGTGCTCCTATTTTAGCTATACCAGAAAACACAGATAGCTTCGACATCTACAGTGACGCCTCTAAATTGGGATTAGGAGCAGTACTGATGCAGCAGGGCAAGGTGATCGCCTATGCCTCCAGACAACTCAAGGATTATGAGAGGAACTATCCTACTCACGACCTTGAGCTTGCAGCAGTGGTGTTCGCTCTCAAGATTTGGAGACATTATTTGTACGGAGCTCAGTGCAGAGTGTATACAGATCATCAAAGTCTGAAGTATTTCTTTACTCAGAAGGATCTGAATATGCGACAGCGTAGATGGTTAGAACTAGTCAAAGATTATGACATAGATATTCTCTACCATCCAGGAAAAGCTAATAAGGTAGCAGACGCACTCAGCAGGAAGTCCAGTTTATTATCTTTAGCAGCTATGTCACCACCCCTAAGGAAGGAGATTACGGCCTTTAGTCTCGAGCTTATAGTCGGACAACTTTCCACTATGACCTTAGAGTCTACCTTGCTTGGTGATATTCAGTCAGCTCAGGATCAGGACCCTGAAATTCAGAAAATCAAGCAAGGGCTAGCAGAATCGGAAAGTGGAGAGTATCCGATAGTGGGGTGTTGTATTTTGGTGACAGACTCTGTGTTCCAGATCAGGAGGAGCTACGGAGACAGATTTTAGATGAGGCTCACAAGACTCCCTATGCGATGCATCCAGGTTCCACCAAAATGTATCAAGACCTGAAGAACCGTTTTTGGTGGCCCGGGATGAAGCGAGACATCGCCAGATATGTTAGCATCTGCCTCACCTGTCAGAGGGTCAAGGCAGAACATCAGCGACCAGGAGGAGTTCTGCAGCCTATACAGATTCCAGAATGGAAGTGGGAGGATATCTCCATGGATTTCATAGTGGGACTACCCAGAACCACGAATGGTTTTGATGCCATCTGGGTAATAGTCGACAGGTTGACTAAATCAGCCCACTTTTTAGCTATCAAGATATCCTACTCTATGGAGAAGCTAGCTCAGTTGTATCTCCAGGAGATTGTCAGATTGCATGGAGTCCCACGAACCATTATATCAGATAGAGACAGCAGGTTTACATCACACTTCTGGAAGTGTGTACAGTCAGCTATGGGCACCCAGTTAAAATTCAGCACAGCCTTCCATCCTCAGACAGATGGTCAGACGGAGCGAGTGAATCAGGTACTCGAAGATATGCTCCGAGCTTGTGCCCTAGATTTCAAGGGAAGTTGGTGCAAATATCTGAGTCTAGCAGAATTTGCATACAACAACAGTTATCAGGCCACTATCGGCATGGCTCCTTATGAGGCACTCTATGGGCGGAGGTGCAGATCACCAATCTGCTGGTATGAGAGTGGTGAACAGAAGGAACTAGAGCTTCAGACAGATCTAGTGGCAGATACCACAGCAGCCATACAGCAGATTCGCCAGAGGATAGAGACAGCACAGAGCCGTCAGAAGAGCTATGCTGATACACGACGCAGACCCCTAGAGTTTTCAGTTGGGGATATAGTTTTCCTCAGAGTAGCTCCCATGAAGGGAGTCATGCGTTTTGGGAAGAAGGGCAAGCTAGCTCCCAGATATGTGGGACCATACCTTATCACGAAGAGAGTGGGCAAGGTAGCATATGAGCTAGAGCTACCTCAGGAGATGTCAGCTGTCCACAACGTATTTCATGTCTCCATGCTGAAGAAGCATATTCCAGACGCCACCCAGGTGATTGAGCCCCAGTTGGTACAGGTCCGTGATGATCTCAGCTATGACAGTCGGCCTATTCAGATAATAGACCGAGCAGTAAAGAAATTACGGAACAAGGAAGTACCATTAGTTAAAGTCAGCTGGCAAAATCACACAGTGGCAGAGGCGACTTGGGAGACAGAGGCCGGCATGAGACAGAAGTACCCAGAATTGTTTTAAGTTCGGGGACGAACTTTTTATAAGGTATGGGGATTGTAAAGCCCGAAAAATTCCCGAATTTATTTTAGAATTATTCCATGATTTTTTTCTGGAATTTTTAGATATTTTTCCGGAATTTTCCGAATAGCGGAAGTAGCAAAAACAAATAGGTCGTAAAATAGCTTAAGCGGGAATCGAACCCGAGACCTATGGTTAAGGGATAATGTTAGTAACCAGTGAACCCAGCAGGGCCGTGCTGAAAGGAAGGAGAACCAAATATATTTATATTAGAGTTGGGTTCATTAAACCACTTAATATAAATAATAAACTTAAGTGGGGTTTGGTTTATTTTGGTTCGGCACCTCTTCACCTCACGACACTTTCTCTTCCAAAACCTCACCGCCGCCTCTCCCTTCTTCTCCTCTTCCTCACGCACGGCACACCAAGGCAAGGGTCCATAGGATCATCTTCCGGCGACGACTCCAACACGAAGGGTTCTTCTCCGCGAGAGGAACGCGAAGACATGAGCGGTTCGTCGAGCGGACGTTTTCGGAAACACCTAGCGAATAGAATCGTAAGAAAACCTTACGATTGAGGTAAGAAACCCCTCACCTGCAGTATAATTGCTCTCGCTTGTTAGTTATGGCGTTAGTTCAGTAATTTTATAGTTTTCAGTTTTAGGGCATGCTTTTAGTGCACGCCAAGCATGCGGTAGAATGCCCAGTTCAGAAGGATGTACCAATAGGCGTCCTAACGACATATAAAATGTAATAGAAACATTTTATTCAGTTATTATTAGTTATTACAGCTATATGGATCAGATATCCATTGGGTGGGCTCCCACAGAAGCCCTAGGTTCGATAACCTAGCTCTAGGTTCGGATAACCTACGACAAAATAAAATAAAGCATTCAGTATTTTACTTTTATTCAGTTGGCATCGTGCTTGGATCAGATATCCATGGGTTGGACTCCCACAGTCGTCCTAGGTAACCTAGTAACCTACTGGATTCGAACTTGCAATCCCGGGTCTCGTAGGGATCGCGCACAGTAAGTACGTGGCCCCAAGAAGATGTTTAGTATTTTCATCTATTATATGTATAGTTTTCAAATTTGAAACCAGTGATGAAAACACTAATTTAGCTTTCAGTTCAGTTCAGGTTCAAGTTACATGATTTGAGTTCATGTACAGATTTAGACATATGCATGACTAGTTCAGTTTCATGCTCAGTTTATATGTTATGCCATGTTTCAGTTCCAGTTTATACTTTGTTTGATATGCCATGCCATGCTTGCATGTTCAGTATGTTTTTTTTCAAACAACATGATTTAAAATCATAATTGCATCGTATGCATGATTTAGTGAGGTAGATGGTTTCTTACTAAGCTTTAAGCTTACAGGTACTACTTTTCTTATACTGCAGATACAGGTAAAAGAAAAGTGGACTAGCGGAGGCTGGAGGGCGATGCTACAATGATGTGTGTGTGCAAGGGGTCTGGAATAAAGATCCTTGGGATCTACACGCTTTTATTTCAGTTTTAGTACTTAACATGTCTAATTTTATGAATTAGTCTTGTTACAGCTTAGTAAACTATATCTTGTTTAGTCATCATGTTTAGAATATCAGTACTTACATGCTGGAATGTATTTCCATTGTTTTAGAACTGTTGTGTAATGTTTTGGCACGCCAAAGTGCTGAAATCAGAACTCTCGAGTGAAATCAGACATCGACGGTCTCCGCACCGATCGGTCGGAGTCGCTTATCGGTCGGCCACCGACCGATCCAATGGATCTGATATGTCAGATCCTCTGGATCGGTCCACCGACCGATCTCTCCGATACCTTCTCGGAGGAGATTTGCGGTTCTGGATCGGTCCACCGACCGAACCAGGAGTACAGAGTTAGGCATGGATCGGTCCACCGACCGATCCGCAGGCGCAATGTACATAGTATCCGATCGGTCTTCGACCGATCAGGTACTCTGGATCGGTCTCAGACCGATCCACCGCTGAAACGCAGCAGGCGACGGAGGCTCACCGATCGGTCTCCGATCGATCAGGGTGTTCTGGATCGTAGACCGATCCAGCTGCGTCTGAGCGAGGTAAGCTTGTGGATCGGTCCACCGACCGATCCAAGAGTAGTATCAGCTGGAACGATCTGTGAATCGTTCCGACGCCTCAATCGACTCACGGATCGGTTGAAATGTCTGATTACAGCTAGCAGGACATCCAAGAGGCATAGATTGTCTCTCCTAGCATGTGTACAACACTCAGGTACTCTTAGAATGTCAGGTTAAGACTTTATAGTAATTAGTTTAGCAAATTTCAAATTTGCTCAGTTTTCCGCACAGTAGTTTCAGTAGTTAATGTAGCGATCTGGCTCACAGCCTAGCACCCAGGAGTTGGGTCGTTACACAGAGCCTGTGACGACTCCTACTCGAAGGCCCGTGGTCCTTGACCACTTTCGTTGGGCAATCACTAGCAATTCGAATATAATTACAAGATGAATACAGGAAATGCTAATGAAACAAAGTAATACCGACAAGGAAATTAACTAAAAACCGAAGGAGCACTTTGTCGGAGCTTTGTTGGCGTCGCAGCAGAGCAGCAGGACCAGCAGTAGAAGAGTTCTCAGATTGATGATTGATTTTCTGAAGATCTTGCCTGGGGCTTCTTTTATATGTTGCTCCGGGCGCCTGGATTCCTTCCGGGCGCTTGGAATGTGACGTAGCTGCTCAAACCGTGATGCTCCACGTGGCGACGACTTGGCTGGATATAATTTGCCTTCCGGGCGCCCGGATCCCTTCCGGGCGCCCGAACCTCCGGGCGCTCGGATCCCCTCCGGGCGCCCGGACCACCTTGTTCCAGAAACCTCTCTTTTCCTACAAAACAAAGTTAGTCCGAGGCAATATATAACCTGCAACATAGATTGTTAGCACATTTTATAATAGTATGAATTAGCACAAATAGTATGACTTAGATTCCGTCTTTCCGAGACCGGAATCTAGTCACGATCTCGACTTAGATATCTGAAATGGATCTAAGCCGGATCGACGCCTAATATTCCCTTCCCGGGAACGCGTCCTCGCAGTCACTCCCCTCCAGTGACTTACCTCACTTACCTGCCAGACGTCCGGTCAGCCCGTCTGGACTTCTCGCCAAGCGTCCGGTCAGCCCGTCGACCCGCTTGGACTTCTCGCCAGCTATCCGGTCAGCCCGTCGACCTAGCTGGACTTCGTGCCAGACATCCGGTCAGCCCGTCGACCTGTCTGGACTTCTCCTGCACACTCGATCAGAGTGTTAGATAACGACGAACCTAACTTAACCTGATTTGTCATTCATCAAAACCTGAGTTAGACCGTTAGTGCTAACCGCACCAACAATCTCCACCTTTTTGATGGAATGACAACCTGGTTAAGTTAGTGATAAATATATGCAAAAATCAAGCATGATTTTCGAGGTTTTTAAGGTTTTAAGTTAGTTTTTCAAGTTTGCTTTTAGTTGCTCTAACTTAATCACCTAACCCTCCCCCTTTGGCATTCATCAAAAAAATAAGCAAGGGTAAACAATCATAGTGTAGAGTTACTGTAAAAGGTAATCAAATTAAAAAAAACAGCTAATTTTGAAAAATATCTAAGTTTGGTTCAAAATTCAAAGATAAAAGTACAATTTTTAACACTAAGTTAAAAATAGTCAAGTTGACTTGGGGGAGACAAGTTGAATTTTGAAAAGTATAATTTTAAAGTTAAACAAGTTTAACTTTTCAAGCGTGTAAAATGTTTCAAATCAGGTTTTTCAAATTTACTTTTCAAGTTTAAGTAATATTTACTTAAGGCTAATTTGATAACATCTAAGTTTAGAAAGTTTAATTTTCAAGCATATGTTACAAAACTGAATAAGTTTAAATTTATAATATTCAACTTTTAAAATCAGGTTTAAAAATTAGGTGGGATTAAACTTCCAAATTTTTCAAACACTTTTTTTTTTTTTACAATTTTAAGCAAGTTGATTTTGAAGATTGATTTTTAAACTTTGATTTTCAAAATTACGGAAAATGATTTTGAGAAGCTTAGTTTGTAAACTTAAGTTTTGAAAAATCTAATTTCCACAATTTTCAAAACTAAGTTAAATCTAATTTTCAAAATCAAGTTTCAATAAAAAGTAAAACCTAATTCTTAAAAACTACTTAGTTTTATAAGAGTTAATTTTCAAAAGTAGGTTTAAGAAATTTTAAAGAAAACATTTTTCAAACAAAATTTAAAATATTTTATATAAAGGGAAATTTTTAATTAATTCCTCCCCCTGAACCTGACATAAAATTTGAAAATATTTGCTAAAAATATTCAAAGTAGAAATAATTTTTTTTTAAAATTGAGGTAGAATTTTCTAGAGATATTTTAAAGAGAAGATTAAAAAATAACACTTAAGGAGATAATTAAAAAATAAACCTCCCCTTAATTTGATACTCCTTTAATTTATTAATCCTCCTTATTTATTACTTCCCCTTAATATAAAATTTTTCAACCGTAATATATTTTCGTACCTAAGTGTTTTAGGCGATTGTATAGTTATCTTTATAAAATTGTTCATTTAAATTTGACTAACTGTAATTAATGTTAGATTTAGTTGAAATAAATTAACCTTTAGTGTAATGTTAAGTAAGATAAGTTGTTATTAATTCAATAATTGATCAATATTAATAATTTCTTGATTAAATTTTTGCTATAATCTAAATTTTGTATTAATTGATGAAGGTGTTAGTTATAATTTAACTTTTCATTTACTTCCTTTTAAGTTGGATTAACTTAGTTTAAAGTTGGTGGTAATTTGAAGTTAAACTCATTATTAAACAAGGTTAAGTAAGGTTCAATTTAAGTCAAACTTTAATTATGTTTTAATAAAAATAATTAATATTTTAAAGGTTGATTAAGAAAAATGACTTAGAGTAATTTTAATATTTTTAATAAGATTAAACTTAGGTTCTAATCAAATCAAGCTTAGTTCTCAAATAAGGTTAGATTTAAAGAATTAGTTATTTACTTATTAATTACTTGATAAAGTTTAAAGTCACAATTTTAGTTTTAAGTTTTATCTTAGGTATGAATTTGAAGTTTTAATTCTAAGTTATATTAAGTCTTAAATTTAAGTTTTAAATGGATTTGAAAGAATTATTTTTATTATTATTTTTAAGGGATTTCTAACAGGATTTTTAAAATAGTGTTTAAAAGGATTTTAAAATAATTTTTCTAATTATTTAATGACAATTAACATACGTTCAATTCAGTTTTGATTTCTGAATTAAATTAATATTAGTGATTAATTTAGGTTTAAGTTTTAAGTTTAAGTTAATTTTTTTTTTAAATTTTAATCGTAATTTCAATATTAAGTTTTAATTTAAGTTTTAATATTCAGTTAGGTTAAATTAAGTTTTAAAATAATTTTAAGAAAAATAATGTTTAAGAAAAAAAAGTTTAAATACTTTTTAAAGTTTAAGAATATTTTTTTTTAAAAAAAAATTTACAATGGTTTAAAAGAAGTTTTAAATGGTTTTTAAAAGATTTTTAAAAGAGTTTTTAAAATAATTTTTAAAATGTTTTAAAATAATTTTTAAAAGAATTTTAAAATTTTGAAAATGATTTTTAAGAGAGATTTTAAAATAATTTTTAAAATGTTTTATAATAATTTTTAAAAGAATTTTTAAAGTTTTGAAAATGATTTTTAAAAGAGTTTTTAAAATAATGTTTAAAATATTTTAAAAGAATTTTTAAAGTTTTGAAAATGATTTTTAAGAGAGTTTTTAAAATAATTTTTAAAATGTTTTAAATAAACTTTTAAAAGAATTTTTAAAGTTTTGAATGACTTTTAAAAGAGTTTTTAAAATAATTTTTAAAATATTTTAAAATAATTTTTAAAAGAATTTTTAAAGTTTTGAAAATGATCTTTAAAAGGGTTTTTAAAATAATTTTTAAAATATTTTAAAATAATTTTTAAAAGAATTTTAAAATTTTGAAAATGATTTTTAAGAGAGATTTTAAAATAATTTTTAAAATATTTTAAAATAATTTTTAAAAGAATTTTAAAATTTTGAAAATGATTTTTAAGAGAGATTTTAAAATAATTTTTAAAATGTTTTATAATAATTTTTAAAAGAATTTTTTAAAGTTTTGAAAATGATTTTTAAAAGAATTTTTAAAATAATTTTGAAAATGTTTTAAAAGAATTTTTAAAATACTTTTTAAGAGAGTTTTTAAAATGATTTTTAAAATGTTTTAAAAATAATTTTTAAAGGAATTTTTAAAGTTTTTAAATTGATTTTTAGAAGAGTTTTTAAAATAATTTTGAAAATGTTTTAAAATAATTTTTAAAGGAATTTCATTTTTAAAATAAATTTTTTTAAAGTTAATTTAATTTTTAAAATAATTTTTTTTAAAAGTTAATTTAATTTTTAAAATAATTTTTAAAGTTAATTTAATTTTCAAAAAAATAATTTAGTATTAATTCGAAATTTAATTTTTAATTAATTCGAAATTTAATTTTAATTTGAAATTCAATTTGAAATTCGAAATTCAATTTTAATTAATTTAAATTTGAAATTTTAAATTTAATTTTAATTTGAAATTCAATTTGAAATTCGGAATTTAATTTTAATTAATTTTAATTTGATTTGAAAATTAATTAATTTAATCCTTATTTATCTCACCCGATCTAGATTATTAATCAGGGAATCCTATAATTTTGTGAGATGAAGTAAATTTAATTACAGAGTTTGGTTTAGCTTGTGTTAGATTCAGGTTTAGATTTGGTCTCAACAAATAGACATTTTTCGGATAAACTTCTAAGCTTGGTGAGTCACCTGGACATCATTAGAAGTAACCAACCCTTCGAGGTTTTCCGAATAGTCCTATCCACAGAGCTTAGTACTAAACCTTGGTCTAACTGGTTAGGATTCATTAAGGGTAGCTTCAGTCAGTTCCACTTAGCCAGATGCACCAGGTCGAAGCCATATCTTCCTAGACATGCATAGACTAAGCTTCCCTAACGTACTATCATCCAAAACTTCACCAGTACCATTTTTCAAGTTAAACTTGAACCCTCTTTAACTAGTCCTAATTACCCTATCAGGTAGGTTGGTTTGGGTTACCCTTTCGGGTAGGTTAATTTTGGAGGTGCCAGCTATTCTGGAGCCTCCCCCTGAATTATTGGCCATTAATTTAGTTTTTAGTTCTGGGTTTACTATAGTTAAGTTTTGGTTAAAATTTATAATTTAAATTTAAGTTTTTAATTTTGAATTAATTAAATTAGTCAAATTATCTTTCTTTAAGAGAGTGTATTTAATATTTGAATTTTCTTTCGATTTCAATTTTATTGGGTTAATTGAATTATCTTTCTTTAATAGCTTATTTTTAAAGTTTTTATTTATTTTAAATTTGAATTAACTAAACTGTTTGAATTATATTTTCTTAACGGTTTATCTTTTAGCTTTTTATTAATTGTTAATTTTGAAATTTCTAGATTATTTTTGTTTAATATATTATCTTTAACATTTAATTTTAAGTTTGTTAAATTCCGTTTTGATTTTATCAAAGTGTTTGATTTTATCCTTATATTTTCTTTGCCTTTTAAATTGATATGGTTAATTGAGTTTATTAGATTAGTTTTATTTTTAAAGTTTAATTTTTTATTAATTAACTTATCTTGGTTTTGGATAGCATTTTCTAGACTGATTTTATCTTGAATATTAAGTATTTTATCAAGGTATTTATTGATTTTATCCATTTTCTCATTTTTAGCATTTAAATTCAAATTTATTTTAATGTTTGACTTATTTATGTCTAAATGCTCACCTAATTTTAAGTTTTCTGAATTAATTAAATTATTTGAATTGATTTGGTCATTGTTCTGGTTGACCAAGTCAAGGTTGATGCCAAATTGATCAGAGTCTTAATTGACTTGATCAGAGTCTAGATTATTTTGTGATTTTGAATTTAAATCATTTAAATCTAGATTATCATGCACCATACTTGGATTAATTTCATACTTATCATCATGCTGATTATTTAAACTACTATTAGCAGGGGTATTTTGGTAAATATTACTCACCTTGAGCGCAACCCCTAATTCAGTAGGCTTCTCCATTGGATTTGACTCGAGCCCATATTTGACTTTAACTTGATCTTCTAGCTCCATCGACGTCTCGTGAAGCTTGATCAACTGGGTCCACAACTCATATGCATTCTTGTACTTTTCTAATCTGCATAAAATATTGTTAGGTAAAACATTACAAATAATGTTACTTACCTTTTTGTTCAGTTCCGAGTTTTGAGAAGGTTTCCTCAAAATTAACATATAATAGATGTCTACGCTTCCTAAGAAGCATTCCATTAATCGCTTCCAGTAGTTGAAGTCTTCATGATCGTATGGTGGTGGTTCGTCTTGAAGAGTCATTATTCTTGCACACAGAGAAACAGAAAAAAATCCCAAGACTTGGTCTTGGATTAGCAGTGCTGGAAAAAAATAATATTTCACTATTTTCGAAAAAAATAATAAAATATTATTAAAATATTAATAAAATATTTGAAAAAATATTATTACAAAATTTTGAAAATGTAATAATTTTTAAATACTAAACAATGGTGAAAAGATGGCGATGTATTTTTCAAAAACAGTTTTGGAGGGAAAAAAACGAAAGGCGTATTTAAAAGACAAACAATATCTAATTTTTTTTTCTTTAAAACGACCCCCCTTTGCTTGATTGGTGGTTGCACCAAATCAGAGCGATACCTGCTCTGATACCACTTGTAGGACCGTTAGATTCGATAGAGGGGGGGTGAATATCGATTCGAAAAGTCGAGTAAAAATACGCAGCAGAAAAGTAAATGAACACAGTTGTTTTTACTTCGTTCGGAGCCTGTGACGACTCCTACTCGAAGGCCCGTGGTCCTTGACCACTTTCGTTGGGCAATCACTAGCAATTCGAATATAATTACAAGATGAATACAGGAAATGCTAATGAAACAAAGTAATACCGACAAGGAAATTAACTAAAAACCGAAGGAGCACTTTGATGGTTGCTACGCGGAAAAGCGAGAGGACCACAGTAGAAGAGTTTTGAGAATGATCTGATTTTCCAAGCTACCACGGGTTCTTTTATATTAAATTTTGGATCGCCTGCGGAACTGAATGACGTAGCTGCTCAAACCGTGATGCTCCACGTGGCGACGACTTGGCTGGATATAATTTGCCTTCCGGGCGCCCGGATCCCCACCGGGCGCCCGGACCACCTTGTTCCAGAAACCTCCCTTTTCCTGCAAAACAAAGTTAGTCCGAGGCAATATATAACCTACAACATAAATTGTTAGCACATTTTATAATAGTATGAATTAGCACAAATAGTATGACTTAGATTCCGTCTTTCCGAGACCGGAATCTAGTCACGATCTCGACTTAGATATCCGAAATGGATCTAAGCCGGATCGACGCCTAATATTCCCTTCCCGGGAACGCGTCCTCGCAGTCACTCCAGTGACTTACCTCACTTACCGCCAGAGGCCCGTCGACCCGTCTGGACTTCTCGCCAAGCGTCCGGTCAGCCCGTCGACCCGCTTGGACTTCTCGCCAAGCGTCCGGTCAGCCCGTCGACCCGCTTGGACTTCTCGCCAACTATCCGGTCAGCCCGTCGACCTAGCTGGACTTCGTGCCAGACATCCGGTCAGCCCGTCGACCTGTCTGGACTTCTCCTGCACACTCGATCAGAGTGTTAGATAACGACGAACCTAACTTAACCTGATTTGTCATTCATCAAAACCTGAGTTAGACCGTTAGTGCTAACCGCACCAACAGCTAATCCCACTCGAGTTCGGATTTTTGTTTGAGTTGTTTTAGTCTTCTGTTCCACTGCCGCTGTGTATGTTTTGTTTTCCATGAGTTAACGAACACCACCATCATCCACCACAGCATCAAGGCCAGCAACATCCTGCTCGACGGCCAGTGGACGACCAAGATCGTCGACTTCGGCATGACACACCTATTCCTGGAGGACCAGACCCATGCCCACACCCGCGCCGCTAGCACCAATGACTACATGACCCCTGAGTATGTCATGAATGACACCCTCTCCATCAAGGCCGACGTTTTTAGCTTCGGCTGCTGATCCTTGATCTCGTCGCCGGCCGCAAGAACTCTGCCTTCGCCTGCCTCCCTGACCTCGACGTAAGCAAGTGAGCGAGTTGGGTATTGAAAATGGTCACACGTATCTTCCGTGAGAGATTCCGTTAGAGAAAACAGAAAAATTGACGATGGAGATAAATTTGGGACATTTTGTAAAACATGAGGGACATAAATGACTCCCTAAAAATTTTAGGGACATAATCAAAATTCGGTTGAAATATTAGGGATATTTTAATGAATTATTCCCCCAAAACTTTTAATTGCTAAGGTTCAATAGCATGAGATACACTAAGGTGTCGTTTGGTTCTCTCTTAGGAATCGGAATGAGAATGAGTATCATAGTATTGTGAAATGGAAATGGGTATGAGCTTGAATATCATTCCTAAAAATAATGTTTGGTTAGTTAAATATTTTTAATCGGAATGAACTTAAATTTCCTTTTTTACCCTTAGAGGAAAATAAAAGAAAAAATTAGATGGAAAATAAAGTTGAATGTGAGAGAAATATATGATGAGAGATAAAGTGTGATAAGAAAAAATGAAGAGAGGGAAAGTGTGATGAGAGAAAATGAGAGAGAACGTGATAGGAGAGATTGAGAAGAGAAAAAGTATGATGAGAGAGAAAAAGTGATGGGAAAAAATGAAAAGAGAGAAAGTGTGATGAGAGAAAATGATAAATTGAGGAGAAAAAGTATAATGAGAGAGAAAGTATTATGGAAAAAAATGAAGAGAGGGAAAGTGTGATGAAAGAAATGAGGAGAGAGAATCTGATGGAAGAGAATGAAGAGAGAGAAAGTGTGATGAGAGAAAATATATAGAGAGAGTACAGTAAGAGAGATTGAGGAGAGAGAAAGTATAATGAAAAAATAAGGAGAAAATAAAGAAAGAAAAAATAATGAGAGAATGTGTGTGATGAAAGAGAATACAGAGAGAAAATGGTAGAGAATGTGTGATGAGAGAGAATGAGGAGAGAGAGTATGATGGAAGAGAATGAAGAGACAGAAAGTGTGATAAGATAAAATATGGAGAGATAGTATGGTAAGAGAGATTGAGGAGAGAGAAAGAATGATGAGAGAGAAAGTATGATGAAAAAATAAGAAGAGAATGAAGAGAAAGAAAATAATAAAAGAGAGTGTGTGATGAGAGAGAATACAGAGAGAAACTGGTAGAGAATGTGTGATGAGAGAGAATAAGGAGAGAGAAAGTATGTTGAGAGAGAAAATGTAATGATAGTATGAGGAAAGAGAAAGTATGATGAGAGAGAACAAAGAGAGAGAGTGAAATGAAAGAAAAATTAAACAAATATACTGAGGGTATTTTCGTCCAAAACTTAATTCTTATTCTCATTCCATCAAAACCCAAGGGAGGGGGTGAGTTTCATCTATACCCAAATTTTTGGGTTTCATTTCAAAATCTTGATTCCATTCCAATCAACCAAACACAAGGTTTGGGAATGAATCCATTCCATTATTCCCAAACCTCTAAATCAAACACCACCTAAATCACTCTATGTCTAACACGTGTAGCTTCATGTAGCTCACACGTGTTTCAAGCATAATTATCATCTTTTTCTCCTATCCCCCGTGGGATTAATAAATATCACAACCATAATAGAACCTTAAGAAAATGTACTTAGTCCTTGAAGTAAAACATTGTTCCTTGGTTAAGTTTGTTTTCACTCCACTATCCTAGAATCAGTGGATGAGTGAGTTGCCAAGGAACACTAAGATCACTGATCAGATCTTTCAGTGAAATGATTTTCTTCATTCCATCCCACATAGTCACACTCTCAGAATCAATAGAGGATAAAACAATTAAAATTAGTAAAGACACTATTAACTAATATCACTCCCACAAAAGGAAAATCAACAACATAATTTGAGTCTATAGGACCAACTAGATCAATCAAAAATCAACTTTCAAAAGCTTAATATGAGTATTCATCTCAATCATACTCTAAGCAACAATCTACATGCCCTAAACTGAGTTTAAGTTAACGCAACAAAATCTAGCGAAGATGAAGGCGACAACTGAACAATTCAGATCATCTCAATGGATGGTGTAAGAGGCAAACCTTGTCTTACATAAGAGTTTGCTTGTTAGCAGATTTGTCTAGTCATATATCTGATTTCACTTTTTGATAAGCTTCAACTATCTCTGGAGCTTTCTCTTGATACTTGGTCACAAATCGCACCAGGAAGTTCTTGTCCGAAATCTTGAAATGACTCCCTATGAAGCAAGGCTTGATCAATCCCATGTGCACTAGAATGCTCAGGACGGCATACCTGGGCATCAACCTCTTCTCCAGGCTCAACGACAGGACGGACGGATTCTTCACTGTGTGCTCCGGTGTCCATCCCAGCTTCTCTTCCACAAACTTGGCAGTCTTCCTTATCTTCTCAGTCGATGCCCGCACAATGTAAGGAAACTTTGCAAATGCCTCCAAGATATGATTCTGCGACCACCCCAATTCCCTCAAGTTCTCCATTTTCTCCAACCACTTCTTCTTGGGGAATATAGCGAGCACCCCGAGGGCATGGGCGAATGTGGATTTCTTCGAACAGATACCCATCTTCTTTACCGCGTCAAAGGCATCATTGAATCGATCTGTATCTGCCACCAAAGCGTAGCCGCAACGGGTCAAAAGCACTAAGATTACATCATCGGGCACGCCATATGCGCGCAGAGCATCGACCTTGGGAAGAACGGCAGTTCTGGTGTCGAAGGCGAACAACCAAGGCGAGTATTTTAGGGCATCCACGAGGTTCTCATTCGTTTTCAAAATCGATTTGAGGAACTCAACGTTGGGGATCAATCGCTTCTCCAAGCTGGCCGTCAGCAGCCGGGGGCTCGCTGACACGATCTCCGGGAGGGCGGTTCCGACGAGGCTGATCCCGCAATAGAACTCCAGCTTGGGCTTCAAGGTCTTCTCGACGTCCATCAAGAGGGAACGAGGATAGCGGTCGACGAGGCGGACGAGATGAGCTTCTTCGAAGCCGTAGTCCTTGAAGACGGCGAGCACCGAGAGCGCTTTGTCGAGGGCGTCGGGCTGGACTTTCTTGGAGATGGAGAGGGCGGCATGGTCGGAGATCCCGCACGATCTCGTGAGGGAGGAGGCGATTAGGGATGAGGGATCGTCGGCGGCGACGGAGGAGACAGAGTAGGGTCTGACAAAACCAAGAAAGTGTGAACGAGAGGAGGCGGCGGCGGCGGTCCGACGATGGCCGAGAGTGGCAGTCACCTGAAGTTGACGGTGGACGGCGGCGGAGAGACGTCGAAACATTGCTGATTTTGCTCTGTAAACAAACTGCTCGACCTAACGGCGGCGGTAGATCTTTCGCCCAAACTTTGGTTCGCTGGAAAAGTTGTGCCAGGGGCTGTATATCTTTGATTTTTCTACGAAAATTACAACGTTTACTTTTTCCCATAGTTTTGGAATTGAAATTAATTTGGGGTCATTAAATCGGTCGGATCGTATAGATTTTATCAATTCAAAATCAATTTTTTTTAATCCTCTCTTCACTCTCCTGTATCCCATGCACCCCATACATACCTAAATTTTGTTTTTTACAAAATTTTATTCATGCAAGGGAGCTTAAAAAAATTAAAAAAAATATCATATATATTTTGATATGTTGCGAATTTATGCGTGCGGAACCATCCGGATTGTACTTGGGATATCTGAAATTGATCTAGATATCTATTGGTGACATGATTTAGGCGTTTAAAATGAATTCAAGCGCCTGTACTTATTTATTATTATTTTTTATTTTTTATTTATTATTTATTATTTTGAAGTATATTATATATATTTATGATTTAAAATTTTAGGATTTAAGAGTTGTTCATACTTCCTTTGATTTATAGTATTCCAAATAAAAAATTTAATGTAATTATGAAATATATTATATATATTTAGGATTTAAGATTTTAAAATTTAGGAGTTAGAGTTATAATAAATTTAAGTTAATAATTTTTTTTAATCTTCTTGTTATATATATAATAATAATAATAATAATAATAATAATAATAATAATAACATTAAATCTTAAATCTTAAATCTTAAATCTTAAATCTGATTTAAATCTTAAATCTTAAATCTTAAATCTTAAGAGTATTTTGTTAGTTTATTTTATTGGATGATCAACGTCAACAAAACGGTTAACATAGTGAAAGTTATTGAATTCTTTGATTTGAACACTGATACGGTGATAAAGGAGCCCACTAAATGTAGGTTAAAGGACAGAGATAGCAGCCGATATGGAGATCAAAGTCAAGATGGTCAACGCTAAGATGTCAAAGGGTTACTTATGATGGCCAAATGGAGGTCGACTATGATGGCTGATCGGTGCGGACAATGTCCGATCGGCAAGACGTTTGTTCGAGCCGACCCCCATCCAGCTCAGAACAATAGGCAAGATCGCTAGACGCTCAGTGTAGATCGGCAGAATGCTAAGGTCACCAAAGCGCTTGTTCGAGCGGAAGGAGACAAGCTACTATACCCAGTCACCACAAGGAAGAACAGCCAAGGACGACCGAGTGGAGGAGTCCTCGCCGAGCGGCTACCCCACTTGGTCGAACTGTGGGATCATTGTCATATCTCTCAATGTTGGTGTTGGAACCCCAAGGTGTTTTGATGTGATCAAACAAGTTAAGTTAGGTCCTGTTTTGTCTAACCCTTGTGTCTAAGTGTGCAGGAGCTTAGGAACACAGGAAGTCGAGCGGAAGACGCGGTTAGCGAGAATGACGGCACGGGGAGAGAGCTGACGAGCTCGGTGTGTCCGAGGGACGAGGTGACCATGGAAGAGTACACCGGTGGACGAGAAGAACATACGCGACGTTTGAGGGACAAGAAACCGGGAAGGAAGGCTGCTCGAGGAGAAGGCCGAAACTTGGGTTCAGGTGAGCCCATTCCGGATGGCTAAGATCACCCAAGCTAGTGGAGCCGGAGGGAAAGACCCAGAACGAGACGAGTTGAACCGGAGCAGCGGTCCCGGATGAAGAAAGTCAACTTCTGTTGACTTTAGGGATTCGGGCGCCCGGAACAGCTCGGGGTGCCCGGAACCCTTTCGGGCGCTCGGACAGAAGATTTTGACCAGATCGAGTCAAACTCGATCTGAACGTTGGGGGATAAAGTTTTATCCCCCCAGGGCTCCAGAACCCTTCAAGGCGCCCCGAACAGTGCTATAAATATAGTACTGATCTGCAAAGTCTATGTAATTCAACTTGTAATCCATTTTCTCTGTGCTCTTCTATTCTGTTGTGCTGTCAACGCTATAAAGAGGCTACTCCGCTCAGAGGAGATCGTCAGACATTGAGCTATACTTTCCTTGGATTAGCAATCCCTTGGTTGCAAACCAAGTAACTCTTTTGTGTCTGCTATTAAGTAGTCTCTGTTCTTTTTTATTACAAGTTTTGTTATCTAGTTAAAAATCCGAGAAAGGGTGTTTTATTTTTCAGGGCAATTCACCCCTTCCCTCTTGCCGGCCTCCAAAGGGACCTACAAGTGGTATCAGAGCAAGGTGCTTTAGGAGGACTAACCGCCAATCGAAGCAATTAGATGGCCAGACCAAGCATTGTTCCACCAAAATTCGAGGGGGACTTCGCACACTGGAAGCGTCGTATGGAGTTATTCCTGAAAATTGATTTCGAAATTCGGTTAATTATAAAGTATGAGTTTGTAGCTCCGACGGATCAGAATGGAGAAGTAAAAGAAGAGAACCAGTGGACAAAGAAGGAGCAGAATGATTCCGTAGCGAACAACCGTGCGGAATATCACCAGTTGAGCGTGTTGCCGCCTCAAGAAGTCAACCGCATCGGAATTGTAACGCCCGAAAATTCTCAAAATTATTTTAGAAATATTCTATGATTTTTCTGGAATTTTAGGATATTTTTACAGAATTTTTAGAGTAGTAGAAGTAGCAAAAATAAATAGAATCATAGAATAGCCTACGCGAGGATTGAACCCGAGACCTATTGGGACCTACGACTTAAGGAGAACTCTAGTAACCAGGAGAACCCAGCAGGGTCGTGCTGAAAGGAAAGGGAAACAATTTTATTTAAGTTAGAGTTGGGTGAACTAATTCCTTAATATAAATAGGGAATTAAGTGAGGAGTTTTATTTTTATCGTGACTTACCTCTTCTCCTCACCCTAATTCCGCCGAACCTCCCTTCTCCCTCATCTCTCGGCGCCAACCACAAGGAACCTAGGGTTCCATTCCAAAGGCCGCAAGAACACCTTCCGGCGACAATTCCGGCATGAGGGCGTTCCTCTCCGTGAGAAGAGCACGTAGACGCAAGAGGATCGTCGAGGGAAGCGTCTCCACCTGAAAACTAGCGATTCGTAAGAAAACTAGCGCAGGAGGTAAGAAACCCCTCACCTGCAGTATAAGTAGTTCTCGTGTGATTGCATGCTTTAGTTTAGTAGTATATGGATTTGTGGCACATAGGGTGTGCAACAGCGCACGCCAAGTGCCCGATAGTATGTTCAGCACCATTAAAATGCGACTTAGGCATTTTAATAGTTAGCTAAATGCGATAGAAGCATTTATTTAGTATATGCAGCTTTAGTACAACTTATATGGGACTACGGTCCAATGGGTGGGCTCCCACAGTCGCCTCTAGGTTCAGATAACCTAGCTCTAGGTTCAGATAACCTAGAAATAGCAAGATAAGAAAATTCAGCTATAACCAGTATTTTATTTTAGCAGTGACACTGTACTGGATCAGATATGCATTGGGTTGGGCTCCCACAGTCGTCCCTAGGTTTAGATAACCTAGTAAACCCTACTAAATTCGGGACTTGCAAACCTGGGTCTAGATAGGGATGCGCGCATAGCAAGTACAGTTGTCGGGCCCAAACAGCAGCATGATTATTATTTTAACCTATTTATGAAAATAGTTTTCAAAACTTCACAAATAGTTATGTGATTTCAGTACAGCTTTAGCATTAGTTAGAATTAGCTCAGCTCAGTTTTTGTATCAGTTTAGTTTCCTATTGATACAATATGATAGCTTATGTTAGCACTTGTTGCCATGACTAGTTTGTTTGTATGCCATGCTATGCTTTTACCTGTTCAGCATATATTTCAAATAGTATGTTTTAAAAACATAAATTGCATCGTATGCATGTTTTAGTGAGGTAGATGGTTTCTTACTAAGCGTAAAGCTTACAGATACTTCTTTCCTTATACTGCAGATAAAGGTAAAGGAAAAGTGGATTAGCGGAGGCTGGAGGTTAATGCGATGAAGATGTGTGTGGAAGGAACCTGGAATGAAGATCTTGGATAAATTAGCAAACTAAGACTTTAGTTTTTATATAGTGTTATTTTCCGCATTTCTAGTTATTTTAATGCCTTGAATCATGAAAGACTTGCTTAGGTTGTTAGTACTTATGCTCATAATCCTAGTTATGTGTTATTGGTATGTTTCCAGCTAATATAGAAGTCTTGTAGGTGAGTTTGGCACGAAACAGTGCTGAAATCAGAGTTTTGCTGCGAAATCAGAAACCCCGATCGATCAGTGGATCGATTAGGGTCCCTCAATCGATCAGCGGATCGATTGGGAGCCTGGTTCCGCGAACAGTAAGCCTCTGGATCGATCAGCCGATCGATCCAGTCGCATTCTGTCACAAACAGAGAGTTCAGGGATCGATCGTTCGATCGATCGGAAAATCGCTCCCGCGAACAGAGAGCTCTGGAATCGATCACTGGATCGATTGGCCAGTCTGAATCGATCAACCGATCGATCCAGATTATTACTCCGAGCACAGTAGCGATCTGAATCGATCCATGGATCGATCCAACAGCTTGCAATCGATCGAGTTCAATCTGGATTGATTGGGAAGTTGGGTTTCGACCAAGAGACCTTGTAATTCAGCTTCTTGACCATAGGGGATGTAGGATATGTCATGTATACCTTAGATTGCATCCCTTAGCACATGTAGTACCAAGAACTTGGATTAGCTTAGCAAGGTTTTAAATTGGTACAGTTTTCCGCACCTAGACTTTAGTAATGGTCATGGATATAGCTTAGCACAGCATAATGTGACGGTCCGGCCTTACAGCCTAGCCAGTAGAAGGCGGGTCGTCACAGAGTGGTATCAGAGCAGAAAGTTCCATACTTCCTACACACACATCAGCATTGAACCTGCAGCTTCCAAGTAAGAATATCTCTCACTTGTTATGTTTATTGCTTTCATGTTTGTAGATAACTAAAGTATGCTTATCTGTAATAGTAACAAATATGATAGTATTAGCTATGTGACATGAACATTTAGTTATGTTGTCCCTTGTTCCTTTAGAAATGGCAAGAGGACGCCCAACTAGAAAGGCACTAGCTACTGAGCCCCAGCATGAGGCAGGCAGTTCAGTGCCTCCCCCAGACCTTACAACAGTAGTGGCACAGCTGCAGAAGCAGCTAGCAGAACAACAACAGGAGATAGCCACCTTAAAGGCTAATCAGCATAATACCCCCACTGTTACCCCGGAACCAAATATAGCAACCCCAGTAGTTATAGAGGTTCCATCAGTCCAGCCTACAGCACCAGTAGCCCCAGCAGCAGAGGCAAAGAGAGAAGCCTATCTGATCCAGTGGCAGAGAGTCAAGCCCGAGAACTTCTCAGGCACCAGTGAACCATGGGATGCTCAAGCCTGGTTCAAAACACTGGAGAGTACGATGGAGCTTCTGGACTGGCCAGAACATGAGAAGGTGAAGTGCGCCTCCTTCTGCTTGACAGGAGATGCACGTATGTGGTGGGAGAGAATTAGAGCGAAGCGCCCAGTGAACCAGATGACATGGGCTGACTTCAAGAAAGAATTTTTCGAGGAGTTCTTTCACATGCGGGTCACAAACCGCCACTACGACGAGTTCACTGAGTTTCGTCAGGGCAACCTATCAGTTGAGGAAGCCGTGAAGAATTCAATAGATTGGCTCGTCTATGCCCTGAACTAGTCAGCACAGAAAAAGAATGAGTTCGGTTGATGCTCAAGATGCTGAGGCCGGAAATAGCGATGAACGTGGCTGGCGGCATTCATAGGCCGCAAACCACCGAAGAACTAGTCCGCAGTGCACTACCAGAACAATATCAAGCAGCAGAAGCAAGTCCTCTCCGAGTCCAAAGGGCAAGGAGGCCTGTACTGTAAACAACAGGCCACAAATCTAATCGAAGGGGAACTCCAGAACAAGCGCAAACTGTGGAATTACCCAAAGGAGGACCACCAAAGAAATTTAGTTATCCCAAATGTGCTACTTGTGGAAATTTCACCCGGGAGTTTGTCGCAAGGGCACACGAGGATGCTTTGAATGTGACAGAAGGGCATATGGCTAAGCAATGCCCGAACAAGACAAGTCTTCCTCAACCACACCGACATAAAGATGGAGGGCAGCCAAAGACAATACATCGACGCAGTCGCTTTAGATGGTCACACATCACCTGTGGCAAACTAGAAGCCCTCCACTATGACGAATGCAAGGATCTACCCTTAACCAGAAGACGTAGTGAATGCCTCGACATTGTTATCGTTGGTTGCTACTCTGAAAGCCTAGAGGTTCCACTGTACAAAAAATTTGTACAAAGGTCTGAACCTTTTCCTAGCTACCATGTGTTCTTTTAAATTAAATTTTGGATCGCTTGCGGAACTTAACACGTTTGATCCAAAACTTAATCTATTTGTTCTTTTAGGTTTTAACTTGGATCTCCTGCGGAACTTAACACGTTCGACCCAAGTCACCTTAAGTTATTAATTCCATTAAATATTAATTTCCATAATTGGTTCCCAATACTGACGTGGCGAGGCACATGGCCTTCTTGGATATAGGAGCAACCACCACCGACTAGACAAAACCTTTTATAGAAAGCTAATATTTAATTTCCTAAAATAACTTTAGGTTAACCGAAAAGAACAATCAAATCACAAGGAAAAGAAAAAACAAAAGAACACAACATTGAAAAACATATTCGAAATTCTAGAATCGTAAGCCTCTTGTATTTGGTATTATTTCCATAAATAACTAGTATGATTCGGAAAGAAAAATTACTAGTTATACCTTTTAGAAAGACCTCTTGATCTTCTACCGTATTCCTCTTCTAACCTCGGACGTTGTGTGGGCAACGATCTTCCGAGATGACAAATCACCAACCACCTTCTTCTCCTCCTAGCTAGGTTCGGCCAACAATAAGAAAGCTTCACCAAGGAAGAAGATCAAAACACCAACCAAGCTCCAAGAGATGCTAGCTTTCTCTCCTTCTTCTTCTTCTTCTCCAAGTAGTATCCGGCCACCACAAGAACTCCAAGAGGGATGAAGTATTCGGCCACCACAAGAGGAAGAGAGGGAGAGGATGATGGCCGGCCACAACACCAAGGAAAAGAGGGAGAGAAAATAATAGAGGTTGTCTTGTGAAGGCACCCTCACCCCTTCTTTTATATTCGTTGGCCTAGGCAAATTAAGAAATTTAATTACAATAAAATTTCCTTAATTCCCTTGACATGATTTAATTGAGAAAAATAAAATAATATTTCCCCAATTAATCTCTAATGGCCGGCCACCTCATGTAGAGTAAATAGGATAATTTTAATCAACAATTAAAACTTCCTTATTTGTATTTGGAAATTTTTAAAAAATTAAATTTCCTTTTAAAATCTCTTCATGGTTGATAAAAAGAAATTTCCATAATTTTAATTTTATCAACATGTGAATAATTTTAAAGATAAAATAAAACATCTCACTATCTACAAATAAGGAAAGAGATCTAATCTCTTTCTTTAATCTTTTATAGATCTTTTACCAGAGAGATATTTTAATTTAATTCTCTTTAATAAATTATTTCTTCCACATAATAAAAATTAAAATTAAAATTCCTTTTTAATTTAATTTGGCCGGCCCCCACTAGCTTGGGTTCAAGCTAGGGCCGGCCACCCCAATTTATACCTAGGCCGGCCCTAGCTTGGTTCCCAAGCTAGCTTGGCCGACCCCCTATTGGTGGGTATAGAAGGTGGGTATAGGTGGGTATAGTACTCTATAAATAAGAGGCTACGATAGGGATCGAGAGGAGGAATTGGTTTTGGTCTCTCGATAAAATTAAGCATCCCGTGTTCGCCCCGAACACACAACTTAATTTTATCAATAATAATTCATTCCACTAGAGAACTATTATTGATACCACACCAATCCCAAATTACATTTTTGGGCTCCTTCTTATTATGAGTGTGTTAGTCTCCCTGTGTTTAAGATATCGAATGTCCACTAATTAAGTGAATTACTGACAACTCATTTAATTAATATCTTAGTCCAAGAGTAGTACCACGCAACCTTATCGTCATGTCGGACTAAGTCCACCTGCAGGGTTTAACATGACAATCTTTATGAGCTCCTCTTGAGGACATTATCAACCTAGTATCTCTAGGACACAGTTTCCTTCTATAATCAACAACACACACTATAAGTGATACCATTTCCCAATTTATCGGGCTTATTGATTCATCGAACTAAATCTCACCCATTGATAAATTAAAGAAATAAATATCAAATATATGTGCTTGTTATTATATTAGGATTAAGAGCACACACTTCCATAATAACCAAGGTCTTTGTCTCTTTATAAAGTCAGTATAAAAGAAACGACCTCAAATGGTCCTACTCAATACACTCTGAGTGTACTAGTGTAATTATACAGTCAAGATAAACTGATATCTAATTACACTACGACCTTCTAATGGTTTGTTCCTTTCCATTTTGGTCGCGAGCTACTGTTTATAATTTATAAGGTACTGATAACATTATCTTCTGCATGTGACACCACATACTATGTTATCTACAATATAAATTAATTGAACAACTACAACTAAATGTAGACAATTTGACCAAATATGATTCTTTATTCACAATGAATGTTTACAAAGCTTAGGCTTTCAGTATACACTCCAACAGTTACAGGTCAGATTAGTATTTTACAGCAAAGTGCAACTGTCTTATTCGATACTGGGGCAACTCATTCTTATGTATCTAGGGCATTTTCCGAAAAGTTAGCGATACCTCCAGAGGTACTCCGTGGTCAGTTTTTGACAACACTACCTTCAGGAGAAATTATGGCATCCACGCACTGACTCCGAGCAGTGCCAGTCATTATAGCAGATAGAGAGCTCTTTTGTGATCTGATAGTGCTAGATATGACTGATTATGATGTCATATTTGGAATGGACTTCCTAATCAGATACGGTGCCTCTATCGAGTGTCATAAACAGAAAGTCATATTCCAACCTGAAGCAGGAGTACAAT
This sequence comes from Zingiber officinale, assembly GCF_018446385.1. Classification (NCBI taxonomy): domain Eukaryota; kingdom Viridiplantae; phylum Streptophyta; class Magnoliopsida; order Zingiberales; family Zingiberaceae; genus Zingiber; species Zingiber officinale. Next base: position 4,181,831 of record NC_055988.1, read on the forward strand.
TTGAGTATAGCGGAGAACCAAAGAGGAAAGCGAAGAGATTCCTCTCAGCTCTAAAAGCACAAAAATTAATGGATTCAGGATGTACAGAATTTTTAGCGCATGTAGTCAGTGCCAGTCAGGACAAGGACCAACAGCTAGCAGAGGTCCGAGTCGTATGTGACTACCCAGCGGTCTTCCCTGAAGAGTTACCAGGCCTAGCACCAGACAGGGAGATTGAATTTGAGATAGAACTCATTCCCGGTACGAATCCTATCTCTAAAGCACCTTATCACATGGCTCCAGCAAAACTGAAGGAACTTCAGGAGCAATTACAGGAGCTGCTTGACAAAGGTTCCATACGCCCTAGTCACTCACCATGGGGAGCGCCTGTATTGTTCGTGAAGAAGAAGGACGGGAGCATGCGCCTGTGCATAGACTACCGGGCACTGAACCAAGTCACCATCAAGAACAGGTATCCTCTTCCCAGAATAGATGACATGTTTGATCAGCTAAAGGGAGCAGCAGTGTTCTCTAAGATAGACCTCAGATTATGTTATCATCAGGTGAAAGTTAAAGAAGGGGATATACCCAAGACAGCATTCAGGACTAGATACGGACACTACGAGTTCGTAGTCATGCCCTTTGGCGTGACAAATGCTCCAGCTACTTTCATGGACCTCATGAACCGAGTATTCAGGGACTACCTAGATAGATTTGTTATCGTGTTTATCGATGACATTCTTATCTATTCAGGAAGTCAGGAAGAACACGCAGAGCACCTGAGAATATTATTGCAGACCCTTCAGCAGAACCAGCTGTACGCCAAGTTCACGAAATGTGAATTTTGGTTAGATCAGGTGTCCTTCCTGGGTCACATCATCTCAAAGGATGGTATCATGGTAGACCCTAGTAAAATAGAAGCTGTGAGTAACTGGAAAAGACCTAAGAATGCCAGTGAAATCAGAAGCTTTTTGGGACTAGCAGGTTATTACAGAAAGTTTGTAGAGGACTTCTCCAGAATAGCCTCCCCACTGACAGCTCTCACTAGGAGGAATAGAAAATTTCAGTGGACAGAGGACTGTGAGAACAGCTTCAGCGAGTTAAAAAGGAGATTGACCAGTGCTCCCATTTTGACTCTACCAGAAAACACAGACAGCTTTGATATTTATAGTGATGCCTCTAAATTGGGACTAGGAGCAGTACTGATGCAAAATGACAAGGTGATCGCCTATGCCTCCAGACAACTCAAGGATTATGAGAGGAACTACCCTACTCATGACCTCGAGCTCGCAGCAGTCGTGTTCGCTCTAAAAATTTGGAGACATTACTTGTATGGAACTCAGTGTAGAGTATATACAGATCATCAGAGTCTGAAGTACTTCTTCACTCAGAATGATCTGAATATGCGACAGCGTAGATGACTTGAGCTGGTCAAAGATTATGACATAGATATCCTCTACCATCCAGGAAAAGCCAATAAGGTAGCAGACGCACTTAGCAGAAAGTCCAGTGCTACCTTACTATCCCTAGCAGCCATGTCACCGCCCCTACAGAAAGAGATCACAGATTTTGGTCTTGAACTTATAGTGGGACAACTCTCTACTATGACATTAGCATCTACCCTGCTTGGTGACATCCAGACAGCTCAGGAACAGGATCCTGAAATTCAGAAAATCAAGCAAGGGTTAGCAGAATCAGAAAGTAGAGAATTCAGAGTGTTAGGTAGTGGGGTATTGTATCTGATTCTGTGTTCCAGATCAGGAGGAACTAAAGAGGAAGATTTTAGACGAGGCTCACAGGACTCCTTATGCGATGCATCCAGGTTCCACCAAGATGTACCAAGATCTAAAGAAATGTTTTTGGTGGCCCGGGATGAAAAGAGACATCGCTAGATATGTTAGCACATGTCTGACCTGTCAGAGGGTCAAGGCAGAACATCAGAGATCAGGAGGAGTTCTGCAGCCTATCCAGATCCCAGAATGGAAGTGGGAAGACATTTCTATGGATTTTATAGTGGGACTACCCAGAACCACGAATGGTTTTGATACCATCTGGGTAATAGTTGACATGTTAACTAAATCAGCCCACTTCTTAGCTATCAGAATATCCTACTCCATAGAGCAGCTAGCTCAGTTGTATCTTAAGGAGATCGTCAGACTACATGGAGTCCCGCGAACCATCATTTCAGACAGGGACAGTAGATTCACATCACACTTTTGGGAGTGTGTACAGTCAGCATTGGGCACTAAGTTAAGATTCAGCACAACCTTCCATTCTCAGACAGATGGTCAGACGGAGCGAGTAAATCAGGTACTCGAAGATATGCTCCGTGCATGTGTCCTAGACTTCAAAGGAAGTTGGTGCAAATATCTGAGTTTAGCAGAATTTGCATACAACAATAGCTATCAGGCCACTATCGGTATAGCACCTTACGAGGCTCTCTATGGGCG